>NC_134847.1:87333267-87353267 GCF_965363235.1 Mytilus galloprovincialis
CGAAGGAGATGCACACACATGATAAACAGTGAATAGGGAGATAACTCTTACAGAGAAAATTGTTCGTCTTAGCAGGGTGAAATTTAAAAGCGCATAAACTATACGATACAATATGAAAAAAATCTAAGCGACATATTGCGAAACAAACATTTATCGCAAGAACAAAATTTGGCGGAAAAAAAAAAATAATAATAATAATAATCAGAACAAATACAATAGGCTTTCCACAGAAAAGTGGAAAGACCTAATAATATGGAAAAAACTGGAGTTGTCGTTCGTTTTACGTTGATAGGATAGATAGTACACAACCTACATTCAGTTGTAAGTGGAGAGTTAAAAAAAAAGGGGGGGCAAAAGGGGGTCTCGGGGAGATTTTTTTTTTTTTTTTATTAACGGAACAGAATGGTTAAAAAGGTTTTTTACAATATAAATCAATTGCTTTAAAAAAGCAATTGTAGGGGGTCTTTCCCCCTTTAAAATTAATTGAATTGGGGGGGGGGGGGGTGTTTGTTTGTTTGTTTGTTTGTTTGTTTGTTTCTGTATGGGGTCTATATTATTGTTACCGGAGAAGTTTCATGTTTAGTTTGGAAAGTTTTTCTTTTATTTTAGGTACAGCGCGCGCGCCACATCACGTGACACGGGTTTATAATAACGAAAAGATAGTCTTTTTATTCCTTTTTAGGTGGGGACTTTGAACAGACAACATGTCTAGAGATGGAATGTACACAATGTAATTTCTTTTGTCATTGTAGGAAATTGACATTTTGATCACAGTTCACCAGCAGTGCATGTTTTGGATTTAATTGTTCCGGTGTAACTTTAATACACATTTAATGATTATTTTTTGATAATGTCCATTTTTCAGCACCTGTTTGTAACACAGATTAGTATTTCAATCTCGGAGCGGACATTTAATTGTAGGTTTTTACTGAGATTGACGGACCTAGCAAGCGATTTTTACGGCATTGCGATTTCTTTTTTCTAGGAAAAGTCTTGAGAGATATCTGCAAAAGGTTTTTTTATGAACCTTCAGTACATGTATGCCCTGCTGACTGCAAATTTTCAGGTCGATTGGACTTGTAGTTTCAGAGAATATGTGGATTTTTTTTCAGAAGAGACGTAAGAACAATAATAAAATAAAAATTTTCTTGAATAATTGAGAGTTTGTTCCTTCAATAAACTGTCATAAATAAACAGTCATACATATTGATTGATTGATTAGTTGGTTGATTGATTGGTTGGTTGGTTGGTTTGTTGGTTGGTTGATTAAACACGTTTGATAGGGTCACTTAGAACAAGGGGAAAAAGACCTCAAGAGACCTTGCATCCCGTATTAAACGCATGACACGAAAACATACATTAAGTGATTGATTGGTTGGTTGGTTGGTTGGTTGGTTAAACACATTGGTTAAACATGTTGGTTTAACACGTTGGTTAAACACGTTGGCTGGTTAAACACGTTTGATGGGCTCAATTTAAACAAGCGAAAAAAAAACATCTTGGATCCCGTATTTAACACATGAAACGGAAACATGCATTGATTTATTTATTGGTTGGTTGGTTGGTTGGTTGGTTGGTTGGTTAAACACGTTGGTTAAACATGTCGGTTAAACACGTAGTTTAAACACGTTGGCTGGTTAAACACGTTTGATAGGCTCAATTTTAACAAACGAAAAAAAACCATCTCGGATCCCGTATTTAACACATGAAACGGAAACATGCATTGATTGATTGATTGGTTGGTTGGTTGGTTAAACACGTTGGTTAAACATATTGGTTTAACACCTTGGTTAAACATATTGGTTAAACACGTTGGCTGGTTAAACACGTTGGATGGATAGGCTCAATTTAAACAAGCGAAAAAAACCATCTTGGATCCCGTATTTAACACATGAAACGGAAACATGCATTGATTGATTGATTGATTGATTGATTGGTTGGTTGGTTGGGTGGTTGGTTGGTTAAACATGTTGGTTAAACACGTTGGTTAAACACGTTGGCTGGTTAAACACGTTAGATAGGCTCAATTTAAACAAGCGAAAAAAAACCATCTTGGATCCCGTATTTAACACATGAAACGCAAACATGCATTGATTGGTTGGTTGGTTGGTTGGTTGGTTGGTTGGTTGGTAGGTTGGTTAAACACGTTGGTTAAACATGTTGGTTAAACACGTTGGTTAAACACGTTGGCTGGTTAACACGTTAGATAGGCTCAATTTAAACGAGCGAAAAAAACCATCTTGGATCCCGTATTTAACACATGAAACGGAAACATGCATTGATTGATTGATTGATTGATTGATTGGTTGGTTGGTTGGTTGGTTGGTTGGTTGGTTGGTTGGTTAAACACGTTGGTTAAACACGTTAGTTAAACATATTTGTTAAACATGTTGGTTAAACACGTTTGATAGGCTCAATTAAAACAAGCGAAAAAAAAAGAGACGTTGAATCCCGTATCAAACACATGAAACGGAAACATTGATTGATTGATTGATTGATTGATTGATTGGTTGGTTGGTTGGTTGGTTGGTTGGTTGGTTGGTTGATTGATTGATTGGTTGGTTGGTTGGTTGGTTAAATAGTGCCAAAACCACATAATTTGATGACCTTGACCTTTGACCTTGTGACCTTCGTCAAGGTCATTGCTCCACAAGGTCATTGCAAAAGACCCTATGGGTCAAGGACCTTTGTTTAAGAGTTTTGCCTAAATATGGCTTTTTAAAAACCATCGATGGGAGTTATGTCCCTTACATGATGGTAAAATCAATATAGTCATAATGTAAAAAAGTTGCCCCTTGAAGTACTTAACATTTTTCACTGCTTAAATTTTCTGTATCTATAACCATTCAAGAATTATAGGGAAATCAAAGACATATGAAAATCTAAAATATGACCTTGACCTTTGACCTTGACCTAATTTTCTAAGTTAGGAATCAGGGGACTCAAATAAAAACACTCCAGGGTTATACGGTTAACGGTTTATGAGTTAAAAAAACATACCGACAAATTTATTCCGTAAAGATAGATAACTCCTATATAATTTCATCGAATCGCTTCGATCCAAATTAGCCAAAATTTTCTGAGGATGTAACGAACAATTTGTAAAAAGAATTTTGTCGCTATCTTTTTTTGTTACGAAGGAGATGCACACACATGATAAACAGTGAATAGGGAGATAACTCTTACAGAGAAAATTGTTCGTCTTAGCAGGGTGAAATTTAAAAGCGCATAAACTATACGATACAATATGAAAAAAATCTAAGCGACATATTGCGAAACAAACATTTATCGCAAGAACAAAATTTGGCGGAAAAAAAAAAATAATAATAATAATAATCAGAACAAATACAATAGGCTTTCCACAGAAAAGTGGAAAGACCTAATAATATGGAAAAAACTGGAGTTGTCGTTCGTTTTACGTTGATAGGATAGATAGTACACAACCTACATTCAGTTGTAAGTGGAGAGTTAAAAAAAAAGGGGGGGCAAAAGGGGGTCTCGGGGAGATTTTTTTTTTTTTTTTATTAACGGAACAGAATGGTTAAAAAGGTTTTTTACAATATAAATCAATTGCTTTAAAAAAGCAATTGTAGGGGGTCTTTCCCCCTTTAAAATTAATTGAATTGGGGGGGGGGGGGGTGTTTGTTTGTTTGTTTGTTTGTTTGTTTGTTTCTGTATGGGGTCTATATTATTGTTACCGGAGAAGTTTCATGTTTAGTTTGGAAAGTTTTTCTTTTATTTTAGGTACAGCGCGCGCGCCACATCACGTGACACGGGTTTATAATAACGAAAAGATAGTCTTTTTATTCCTTTTTAGGTGGGGACTTTGAACAGACAACATGTCTAGAGATGGAATGTACACAATGTAATTTCTTTTGTCATTGTAGGAAATTGACATTTTGATCACAGTTCACCAGCAGTGCATGTTTTGGATTTAATTGTTCCGGTGTAACTTTAATACACATTTAATGATTATTTTTTGATAATGTCCATTTTTCAGCACCTGTTTGTAACACAGATTAGTATTTCAATCTCGGAGCGGACATTTAATTGTAGGTTTTTACTGAGATTGACGGACCTAGCAAGCGATTTTTACGGCATTGCGATTTCTTTTTTCTAGGAAAAGTCTTGAGAGATATCTGCAAAAGGTTTTTTTATGAACCTTCAGTACATGTATGCCCTGCTGACTGCAAATTTTCAGGTCGATTGGACTTGTAGTTTCAGAGAATATGTGGATTTTTTTTCAGAAGAGACGTAAGAACAATAATAAAATAAAAATTTTCTTGAATAATTGAGAGTTTGTTCCTTCAATAAACTGTCATAAATAAACAGTCATACATATTGATTGATTGATTAGTTGGTTGATTGATTGGTTGGTTGGTTGGTTTGTTGGTTGGTTGATTAAACACGTTTGATAGGGTCACTTAGAACAAGGGGAAAAAGACCTCAAGAGACCTTGCATCCCGTATTAAACGCATGACACGAAAACATACATTAAGTGATTGATTGGTTGGTTGGTTGGTTGGTTGGTTAAACACATTGGTTAAACATGTTGGTTTAACACGTTGGTTAAACACGTTGGCTGGTTAAACACGTTTGATGGGCTCAATTTAAACAAGCGAAAAAAAAACATCTTGGATCCCGTATTTAACACATGAAACGGAAACATGCATTGATTTATTTATTGGTTGGTTGGTTGGTTGGTTGGTTGGTTGGTTAAACACGTTGGTTAAACATGTCGGTTAAACACGTAGTTTAAACACGTTGGCTGGTTAAACACGTTTGATAGGCTCAATTTTAACAAACGAAAAAAAACCATCTCGGATCCCGTATTTAACACATGAAACGGAAACATGCATTGATTGATTGATTGGTTGGTTGGTTGGTTAAACACGTTGGTTAAACATATTGGTTTAACACCTTGGTTAAACATATTGGTTAAACACGTTGGCTGGTTAAACACGTTGGATAGGCTCAATTTAAACAAGCGAAAAAAACCATCTTGGATCCCGTATTTAACACATGAAACGGAAACATGCATTGATTGATTGATTGATTGATTGGTTGGTTGGTTGGGTGGTTGGTTGGTTAAACATGTTGGTTAAACACGTTGGTTAAACACGTTGGCTGGTTAAACACGTTAGATAGGCTCAATTTAAACAAGCGAAAAAAAACCATCTTGGATCCCGTATTTAACACATGAAACGCAAACATGCATTGATTGGTTGGTTGGTTGGTTGGTTGGTTGGTTGGTAGGTTGGTTAAACACGTTGGTTAAACATGTTGGTTAAACACGTTGGTTAAACACGTTGGCTGGTTAACACGTTAGATAGGCTCAATTTAAACGAGCGAAAAAAACCATCTTGGATCCCGTATTTAACACATGAAACGGAAACATGCATTGATTGATTGATTGATTGATTGATTGGTTGGTTGGTTGGTTGGTTGGTTGGTTGGTTGGTTGGTTAAACACGTTGGTTAAACACGTTAGTTAAACATATTTGTTAAACATGTTGGTTAAACACGTTTGATAGGCTCAATTAAAACAAGCGAAAAAAAAAGAGACGTTGAATCCCGTATCAAACACATGAAACGGAAACATTGATTGATTGATTGATTGATTGATTGATTGGTTGGTTGGTTGGTTGGTTGGTTGGTTGGTTGGTTGGTTGATTGATTGATTGGTTGGTTGGTTGGTTGGTTAAATAGTGCCAAAACCACATAATTTGATGACCTTGACCTTTGACCTTGTGACCTTCGTCAAGGTCATTGCTCCACAAGGTCATTGCAAAAGACCCTATGGGTCAAGGACCTTTGTTTAAGAGTTTTGCCTAAATATGGCTTTTTAAAAACCATCGATGGGAGTTATGTCCCTTACATGATGGTAAAATCAATATAGTCATAATGTAAAAAAGTTGCCCCTTGAAGTACTTAACATTTTTCACTGCTTAAATTTTCTGTATCTATAACCATTCAAGAATTATAGGGAAATCAAAGACATATGAAAATCTAAAATATGACCTTGACCTTTGACCTTGACCTAATTTTCTAAGTTAGGAATCAGGGGACTCAAATAAAAACACTCCAGGGTTATACGGTTAACGGTTTATGAGTTAAAAAAACATACCGACAAATTTATTCCGTAAAGATAGATAACTCCTATATAATTTCATCGAATCGCTTCGATCCAAATTAGCCAAAATTTTCTGAGGATGTAACGAACAATTTGTAAAAAGAATTTTGTCGCTATCTTTTTTTGTTACGAAGGAGATGCACACACATGATAAACAGTGAATAGGGAGATAACTCTTACAGAGAAAATTGTTCGTCTTAGCAGGGTGAAATTTAAAAGCGCATAAACTATACGATACAATATGAAAAAAATCTAAGCGACATATTGCGAAACAAACATTTATCGCAAGAACAAAATTTGGCGGAAAAAAAAAAATAATAATAATAATAATCAGAACAAATACAATAGGCTTTCCACAGAAAAGTGGAAAGACCTAATAATATGGAAAAAACTGGAGTTGTCGTTCGTTTTACGTTGATAGGATAGATAGTACACAACCTACATTCAGTTGTAAGTGGAGAGTTAAAAAAAAAGGGGGGGCAAAAGGGGGTCTCGGGGAGATTTTTTTTTTTTTTTTATTAACGGAACAGAATGGTTAAAAAGGTTTTTTACAATATAAATCAATTGCTTTAAAAAAGCAATTGTAGGGGGTCTTTCCCCCTTTAAAATTAATTGAATTGGGGGGGGGGGGGGTGTTTGTTTGTTTGTTTGTTTGTTTGTTTGTTTCTGTATGGGGTCTATATTATTGTTACCGGAGAAGTTTCATGTTTAGTTTGGAAAGTTTTTCTTTTATTTTAGGTACAGCGCGCGCGCCACATCACGTGACACGGGTTTATAATAACGAAAAGATAGTCTTTTTATTCCTTTTTAGGTGGGGACTTTGAACAGACAACATGTCTAGAGATGGAATGTACACAATGTAATTTCTTTTGTCATTGTAGGAAATTGACATTTTGATCACAGTTCACCAGCAGTGCATGTTTTGGATTTAATTGTTCCGGTGTAACTTTAATACACATTTAATGATTATTTTTTGATAATGTCCATTTTTCAGCACCTGTTTGTAACACAGATTAGTATTTCAATCTCGGAGCGGACATTTAATTGTAGGTTTTTACTGAGATTGACGGACCTAGCAAGCGATTTTTACGGCATTGCGATTTCTTTTTTCTAGGAAAAGTCTTGAGAGATATCTGCAAAAGGTTTTTTTATGAACCTTCAGTACATGTATGCCCTGCTGACTGCAAATTTTCAGGTCGATTGGACTTGTAGTTTCAGAGAATATGTGGATTTTTTTTCAGAAGAGACGTAAGAACAATAATAAAATAAAAATTTTCTTGAATAATTGAGAGTTTGTTCCTTCAATAAACTGTCATAAATAAACAGTCATACATATTGATTGATTGATTAGTTGGTTGATTGATTGGTTGGTTGGTTGGTTTGTTGGTTGGTTGATTAAACACGTTTGATAGGGTCACTTAGAACAAGGGGAAAAAGACCTCAAGAGACCTTGCATCCCGTATTAAACGCATGACACGAAAACATACATTAAGTGATTGATTGGTTGGTTGGTTGGTTGGTTGGTTAAACACATTGGTTAAACATGTTGGTTTAACACGTTGGTTAAACACGTTGGCTGGTTAAACACGTTTGATGGGCTCAATTTAAACAAGCGAAAAAAAAACATCTTGGATCCCGTATTTAACACATGAAACGGAAACATGCATTGATTTATTTATTGGTTGGTTGGTTGGTTGGTTGGTTGGTTGGTTAAACACGTTGGTTAAACATGTCGGTTAAACACGTAGTTTAAACACGTTGGCTGGTTAAACACGTTTGATAGGCTCAATTTTAACAAACGAAAAAAAACCATCTCGGATCCCGTATTTAACACATGAAACGGAAACATGCATTGATTGATTGATTGGTTGGTTGGTTGGTTAAACACGTTGGTTAAACATATTGGTTTAACACCTTGGTTAAACATATTGGTTAAACACGTTGGCTGGTTAAACACGTTGGATAGGCTCAATTTAAACAAGCGAAAAAAACCATCTTGGATCCCGTATTTAACACATGAAACGGAAACATGCATTGATTGATTGATTGATTGATTGGTTGGTTGGTTGGGTGGTTGGTTGGTTAAACATGTTGGTTAAACACGTTGGTTAAACACGTTGGCTGGTTAAACACGTTAGATAGGCTCAATTTAAACAAGCGAAAAAAAACCATCTTGGATCCCGTATTTAACACATGAAACGCAAACATGCATTGATTGGTTGGTTGGTTGGTTGGTTGGTTGGTTGGTAGGTTGGTTAAACACGTTGGTTAAACATGTTGGTTAAACACGTTGGTTAAACACGTTGGCTGGTTAACACGTTAGATAGGCTCAATTTAAACGAGCGAAAAAAACCATCTTGGATCCCGTATTTAACACATGAAACGGAAACATGCATTGATTGATTGATTGATTGATTGATTGGTTGGTTGGTTGGTTGGTTGGTTGGTTGGTTGGTTGGTTAAACACGTTGGTTAAACACGTTAGTTAAACATATTTGTTAAACATGTTGGTTAAACACGTTTGATAGGCTCAATTAAAACAAGCGAAAAAAAAAGAGACGTTGAATCCCGTATCAAACACATGAAACGGAAACATTGATTGATTGATTGATTGATTGATTGATTGGTTGGTTGGTTGGTTGGTTGGTTGGTTGGTTGGTTGGTTGATTGATTGATTGGTTGGTTGGTTGGTTGGTTAAATAGTGCCAAAACCACATAATTTGATGACCTTGACCTTTGACCTTGTGACCTTCGTCAAGGTCATTGCTCCACAAGGTCATTGCAAAAGACCCTATGGGTCAAGGACCTTTGTTTAAGAGTTTTGCCTAAATATGGCTTTTTAAAAATCATCGATGGGAGTTATGTCCCTTACATGATGGTAAAATCAATATAGTCATAATGTAAAAAAGTTGCCCCTTGAAGTACTTAACATTTTTCACTGCTTAAATTTTCTGTATCTATAACCATTCAAGAATTATAGGGAAATCAAAGACATATGAAAATCTAAAATATGACCTTGACCTTTGACCTTGACCTAATTTTCTAAGTTAGGAATCAGGGGACTCAAATAAAAACACTCCAGGGTTATACGGTTAACGGTTTATGAGTTAAAAAAACATACCGACAAATTTATTCCGTAAAGATAGATAACTCCTATATAATTTCATCGAATCGCTTCGATCCAAATTAGCCAAAATTTTCTGAGGATGTAACGAACAATTTGTAAAAAGAATTTTGTCGCTATCTTTTTTTGTTACGAAGGAGATGCACACACATGATAAACAGTGAATAGGGAGATAACTCTTACAGAGAAAATTGTTCGTCTTAGCAGGGTGAAATTTAAAAGCGCATAAACTATACGATACAATATGAAAAAAATCTAAGCGACATATTGCGAAACAAACATTTATCGCAAGAACAAAATTTGGCGGAAAAAAAAAAATAATAATAATAATAATCAGAACAAATACAATAGGCTTTCCACAGAAAAGTGGAAAGACCTAATAATATGGAAAAAACTGGAGTTGTCGTTCGTTTTACGTTGATAGGATAGATAGTACACAACCTACATTCAGTTGTAAGTGGAGAGTTAAAAAAAAAGGGGGGGCAAAAGGGGGTCTCGGGGAGATTTTTTTTTTTTTTTTATTAACGGAACAGAATGGTTAAAAAGGTTTTTTACAATATAAATCAATTGCTTTAAAAAAGCAATTGTAGGGGGTCTTTCCCCCTTTAAAATTAATTGAATTGGGGGGGGGGGGGGTGTTTGTTTGTTTGTTTGTTTGTTTGTTTGTTTCTGTATGGGGTCTATATTATTGTTACCGGAGAAGTTTCATGTTTAGTTTGGAAAGTTTTTCTTTTATTTTAGGTACAGCGCGCGCGCCACATCACGTGACACGGGTTTATAATAACGAAAAGATAGTCTTTTTATTCCTTTTTAGGTGGGGACTTTGAACAGACAACATGTCTAGAGATGGAATGTACACAATGTAATTTCTTTTGTCATTGTAGGAAATTGACATTTTGATCACAGTTCACCAGCAGTGCATGTTTTGGATTTAATTGTTCCGGTGTAACTTTAATACACATTTAATGATTATTTTTTGATAATGTCCATTTTTCAGCACCTGTTTGTAACACAGATTAGTATTTCAATCTCGGAGCGGACATTTAATTGTAGGTTTTTACTGAGATTGACGGACCTAGCAAGCGATTTTTACGGCATTGCGATTTCTTTTTTCTAGGAAAAGTCTTGAGAGATATCTGCAAAAGGTTTTTTTATGAACCTTCAGTACATGTATGCCCTGCTGACTGCAAATTTTCAGGTCGATTGGACTTGTAGTTTCAGAGAATATGTGGATTTTTTTTCAGAAGAGACGTAAGAACAATAATAAAATAAAAATTTTCTTGAATAATTGAGAGTTTGTTCCTTCAATAAACTGTCATAAATAAACAGTCATACATATTGATTGATTGATTAGTTGGTTGATTGATTGGTTGGTTGGTTGGTTTGTTGGTTGGTTGATTAAACACGTTTGATAGGGTCACTTAGAACAAGGGGAAAAAGACCTCAAGAGACCTTGCATCCCGTATTAAACGCATGACACGAAAACATACATTAAGTGATTGATTGGTTGGTTGGTTGGTTGGTTGGTTAAACACATTGGTTAAACATGTTGGTTTAACACGTTGGTTAAACACGTTGGCTGGTTAAACACGTTTGATGGGCTCAATTTAAACAAGCGAAAAAAAAACATCTTGGATCCCGTATTTAACACATGAAACGGAAACATGCATTGATTTATTTATTGGTTGGTTGGTTGGTTGGTTGGTTGGTTGGTTAAACACGTTGGTTAAACATGTCGGTTAAACACGTAGTTTAAACACGTTGGCTGGTTAAACACGTTTGATAGGCTCAATTTTAACAAACGAAAAAAAACCATCTCGGATCCCGTATTTAACACATGAAACGGAAACATGCATTGATTGATTGATTGGTTGGTTGGTTGGTTAAACACGTTGGTTAAACATATTGGT
Source organism: Mytilus galloprovincialis (assembly GCF_965363235.1). Classification (NCBI taxonomy): domain Eukaryota; kingdom Metazoa; phylum Mollusca; class Bivalvia; order Mytilida; family Mytilidae; genus Mytilus; species Mytilus galloprovincialis. The sequence goes on from NC_134847.1 coordinate 87,344,435, forward strand.
TTAACACCTTGGTTAAACATATTGGTTAAACACGTTGGCTGGTTAAACACGTTGGATAGGCTCAATTTAAACAAGCGAAAAAAACCATCTTGGATCCCGTATTTAACACATGAAACGGAAACATGCATTGATTGATTGATTGATTGATTGGTTGGTTGGTTGGGTGGTTGGTTGGTTAAACATGTTGGTTAAACACGTTGGTTAAACACGTTGGCTGGTTAAACACGTTAGATAGGCTCAATTTAAACAAGCGAAAAAAAACCATCTTGGATCCCGTATTTAACACATGAAACGCAAACATGCATTGATTGGTTGGTTGGTTGGTTGGTTGGTTGGTTGGTAGGTTGGTTAAACACGTTGGTTAAACATGTTGGTTAAACACGTTGGTTAAACACGTTGGCTGGTTAACACGTTAGATAGGCTCAATTTAAACGAGCGAAAAAAACCATCTTGGATCCCGTATTTAACACATGAAACGGAAACATGCATTGATTGATTGATTGATTGATTGATTGGTTGGTTGGTTGGTTGGTTGGTTGGTTGGTTGGTTGGTTAAACACGTTGGTTAAACACGTTAGTTAAACATATTTGTTAAACATGTTGGTTAAACACGTTTGATAGGCTCAATTAAAACAAGCGAAAAAAAAAGAGACGTTGAATCCCGTATCAAACACATGAAACGGAAACATTGATTGATTGATTGATTGATTGATTGATTGGTTGGTTGGTTGGTTGGTTGGTTGGTTGGTTGGTTGGTTGATTGATTGATTGGTTGGTTGGTTGGTTGGTTAAATAGTGCCAAAACCACATAATTTGATGACCTTGACCTTTGACCTTGTGACCTTCGTCAAGGTCATTGCTCCACAAGGTCATTGCAAAAGACCCTATGGGTCAAGGACCTTTGTTTAAGAGTTTTGCCTAAATATGGCTTTTTAAAAATCATCGATGGGAGTTATGTCCCTTACATGATGGTAAAATCAATATAGTCATAATGTAAAAAAGTTGCCCCTTGAAGTACTTAACATTTTTCACTGCTTAAATTTTCTGTATCTATAACCATTCAAGAATTATAGGGAAATCAAAGACATATGAAAATCTAAAATATGACCTTGACCTTTGACCTTGACCTAATTTTCTAAGTTAGGAATCAGGGGACTCAAATAAAAACACTCCAGGGTTATACGGTTAACGGTTTATGAGTTAAAAAAACATACCGACAAATTTATTCCGTAAAGATAGATAACTCCTATATAATTTCATCGAATCGCTTCGATCCAAATTAGCCAAAATTTTCTGAGGATGTAACGAACAATTTGTAAAAAGAATTTTGTCGCTATCTTTTTTTGTTACGAAGGAGATGCACACACATGATAAACAGTGAATAGGGAGATAACTCTTACAGAGAAAATTGTTCGTCTTAGCAGGGTGAAATTTAAAAGCGCATAAACTATACGATACAATATGAAAAAAATCTAAGCGACATATTGCGAAACAAACATTTATCGCAAGAACAAAATTTGGCGGAAAAAAAAAAATAATAATAATAATAATCAGAACAAATACAATAGGCTTTCCACAGAAAAGTGGAAAGACCTAATAATATGGAAAAAACTGGAGTTGTCGTTCGTTTTACGTTGATAGGATAGATAGTACACAACCTACATTCAGTTGTAAGTGGAGAGTTAAAAAAAAAGGGGGGGCAAAAGGGGGTCTCGGGGAGATTTTTTTTTTTTTTTTATTAACGGAACAGAATGGTTAAAAAGGTTTTTTACAATATAAATCAATTGCTTTAAAAAAGCAATTGTAGGGGGTCTTTCCCCCTTTAAAATTAATTGAATTGGGGGGGGGGGGGGTGTTTGTTTGTTTGTTTGTTTGTTTGTTTGTTTCTGTATGGGGTCTATATTATTGTTACCGGAGAAGTTTCATGTTTAGTTTGGAAAGTTTTTCTTTTATTTTAGGTACAGCGCGCGCGCCACATCACGTGACACGGGTTTATAATAACGAAAAGATAGTCTTTTTATTCCTTTTTAGGTGGGGACTTTGAACAGACAACATGTCTAGAGATGGAATGTACACAATGTAATTTCTTTTGTCATTGTAGGAAATTGACATTTTGATCACAGTTCACCAGCAGTGCATGTTTTGGATTTAATTGTTCCGGTGTAACTTTAATACACATTTAATGATTATTTTTTGATAATGTCCATTTTTCAGCACCTGTTTGTAACACAGATTAGTATTTCAATCTCGGAGCGGACATTTAATTGTAGGTTTTTACTGAGATTGACGGACCTAGCAAGCGATTTTTACGGCATTGCGATTTCTTTTTTCTAGGAAAAGTCTTGAGAGATATCTGCAAAAGGTTTTTTTATGAACCTTCAGTACATGTATGCCCTGCTGACTGCAAATTTTCAGGTCGATTGGACTTGTAGTTTCAGAGAATATGTGGATTTTTTTTCAGAAGAGACGTAAGAACAATAATAAAATAAAAATTTTCTTGAATAATTGAGAGTTTGTTCCTTCAATAAACTGTCATAAATAAACAGTCATACATATTGATTGATTGATTAGTTGGTTGATTGATTGGTTGGTTGGTTGGTTTGTTGGTTGGTTGATTAAACACGTTTGATAGGGTCACTTAGAACAAGGGGAAAAAGACCTCAAGAGACCTTGCATCCCGTATTAAACGCATGACACGAAAACATACATTAAGTGATTGATTGGTTGGTTGGTTGGTTGGTTGGTTAAACACATTGGTTAAACATGTTGGTTTAACACGTTGGTTAAACACGTTGGCTGGTTAAACACGTTTGATGGGCTCAATTTAAACAAGCGAAAAAAAAACATCTTGGATCCCGTATTTAACACATGAAACGGAAACATGCATTGATTTATTTATTGGTTGGTTGGTTGGTTGGTTGGTTGGTTGGTTAAACACGTTGGTTAAACATGTCGGTTAAACACGTAGTTTAAACACGTTGGCTGGTTAAACACGTTTGATAGGCTCAATTTTAACAAACGAAAAAAAACCATCTCGGATCCCGTATTTAACACATGAAACGGAAACATGCATTGATTGATTGATTGGTTGGTTGGTTGGTTAAACACGTTGGTTAAACATATTGGTTTAACACCTTGGTTAAACATATTGGTTAAACACGTTGGCTGGTTAAACACGTTGGATAGGCTCAATTTAAACAAGCGAAAAAAACCATCTTGGATCCCGTATTTAACACATGAAACGGAAACATGCATTGATTGATTGATTGATTGATTGGTTGGTTGGTTGGGTGGTTGGTTGGTTAAACATGTTGGTTAAACACGTTGGTTAAACACGTTGGCTGGTTAAACACGTTAGATAGGCTCAATTTAAACAAGCGAAAAAAAACCATCTTGGATCCCGTATTTAACACATGAAACGCAAACATGCATTGATTGGTTGGTTGGTTGGTTGGTTGGTTGGTTGGTAGGTTGGTTAAACACGTTGGTTAAACATGTTGGTTAAACACGTTGGTTAAACACGTTGGCTGGTTAACACGTTAGATAGGCTCAATTTAAACGAGCGAAAAAAACCATCTTGGATCCCGTATTTAACACATGAAACGGAAACATGCATTGATTGATTGATTGATTGATTGATTGGTTGGTTGGTTGGTTGGTTGGTTGGTTGGTTGGTTGGTTAAACACGTTGGTTAAACACGTTAGTTAAACATATTTGTTAAACATGTTGGTTAAACACGTTTGATAGGCTCAATTAAAACAAGCGAAAAAAAAAGAGACGTTGAATCCCGTATCAAACACATGAAACGGAAACATTGATTGATTGATTGATTGATTGATTGATTGGTTGGTTGGTTGGTTGGTTGGTTGGTTGGTTGGTTGGTTGATTGATTGATTGGTTGGTTGGTTGGTTGGTTAAATAGTGCCAAAACCACATAATTTGATGACCTTGACCTTTGACCTTGTGACCTTCGTCAAGGTCATTGCTCCACAAGGTCATTGCAAAAGACCCTATGGGTCAAGGACCTTTGTTTAAGAGTTTTGCCTAAATATGGCTTTTTAAAAACCATCGATGGGAGTTATGTCCCTTACATGATGGTAAAATCAATATAGTCATAATGTAAAAAAGTTGCCCCTTGAAGTACTTAACATTTTTCACTGCTTAAATTTTCTGTATCTATAACCATTCAAGAATTATAGGGAAATCAAAGACATATGAAAATCTAAAATATGACCTTGACCTTTGACCTTGACCTAATTTTCTAAGTTAGGAATCAGGGGACTCAAATAAAAACACTCCAGGGTTATACGGTTAACGGTTTATGAGTTAAAAAAACATACCGACAAATTTATTCCGTAAAGATAGATAACTCCTATATAATTTCATCGAATCGCTTCGATCCAAATTAGCCAAAATTTTCTGAGGATGTAACGAACAATTTGTAAAAAGAATTTTGTCGCTATCTTTTTTTGTTACGAAGGAGATGCACACACATGATAAACAGTGAATAGGGAGATAACTCTTACAGAGAAAATTGTTCGTCTTAGCAGGGTGAAATTTAAAAGCGCATAAACTATACGATACAATATGAAAAAAATCTAAGCGACATATTGCGAAACAAACATTTATCGCAAGAACAAAATTTGGCGGAAAAAAAAAAATAATAATAATAATAATCAGAACAAATACAATAGGCTTTCCACAGAAAAGTGGAAAGACCTAATAATATGGAAAAAACTGGAGTTGTCGTTCGTTTTACGTTGATAGGATAGATAGTACACAACCTACATTCAGTTGTAAGTGGAGAGTTAAAAAAAAAGGGGGGGCAAAAGGGGGTCTCGGGGAGATTTTTTTTTTTTTTTTATTAACGGAACAGAATGGTTAAAAAGGTTTTTTACAATATAAATCAATTGCTTTAAAAAAGCAATTGTAGGGGGTCTTTCCCCCTTTAAAATTAATTGAATTGGGGGGGGGGGGGGTGTTTGTTTGTTTGTTTGTTTGTTTGTTTGTTTCTGTATGGGGTCTATATTATTGTTACCGGAGAAGTTTCATGTTTAGTTTGGAAAGTTTTTCTTTTATTTTAGGTACAGCGCGCGCGCCACATCACGTGACACGGGTTTATAATAACGAAAAGATAGTCTTTTTATTCCTTTTTAGGTGGGGACTTTGAACAGACAACATGTCTAGAGATGGAATGTACACAATGTAATTTCTTTTGTCATTGTAGGAAATTGACATTTTGATCACAGTTCACCAGCAGTGCATGTTTTGGATTTAATTGTTCCGGTGTAACTTTAATACACATTTAATGATTATTTTTTGATAATGTCCATTTTTCAGCACCTGTTTGTAACACAGATTAGTATTTCAATCTCGGAGCGGACATTTAATTGTAGGTTTTTACTGAGATTGACGGACCTAGCAAGCGATTTTTACGGCATTGCGATTTCTTTTTTCTAGGAAAAGTCTTGAGAGATATCTGCAAAAGGTTTTTTTATGAACCTTCAGTACATGTATGCCCTGCTGACTGCAAATTTTCAGGTCGATTGGACTTGTAGTTTCAGAGAATATGTGGATTTTTTTTCAGAAGAGACGTAAGAACAATAATAAAATAAAAATTTTCTTGAATAATTGAGAGTTTGTTCCTTCAATAAACTGTCATAAATAAACAGTCATACATATTGATTGATTGATTAGTTGGTTGATTGATTGGTTGGTTGGTTGGTTTGTTGGTTGGTTGATTAAACACGTTTGATAGGGTCACTTAGAACAAGGGGAAAAAGACCTCAAGAGACCTTGCATCCCGTATTAAACGCATGACACGAAAACATACATTAAGTGATTGATTGGTTGGTTGGTTGGTTGGTTGGTTAAACACATTGGTTAAACATGTTGGTTTAACACGTTGGTTAAACACGTTGGCTGGTTAAACACGTTTGATGGGCTCAATTTAAACAAGCGAAAAAAAAACATCTTGGATCCCGTATTTAACACATGAAACGGAAACATGCATTGATTTATTTATTGGTTGGTTGGTTGGTTGGTTGGTTGGTTGGTTAAACACGTTGGTTAAACATGTCGGTTAAACACGTAGTTTAAACACGTTGGCTGGTTAAACACGTTTGATAGGCTCAATTTTAACAAACGAAAAAAAACCATCTCGGATCCCGTATTTAACACATGAAACGGAAACATGCATTGATTGATTGATTGGTTGGTTGGTTGGTTAAACACGTTGGTTAAACATATTGGTTTAACACCTTGGTTAAACATATTGGTTAAACACGTTGGCTGGTTAAACACGTTGGATAGGCTCAATTTAAACAAGCGAAAAAAACCATCTTGGATCCCGTATTTAACACATGAAACGGAAACATGCATTGATTGATTGATTGATTGATTGGTTGGTTGGTTGGGTGGTTGGTTGGTTAAACATGTTGGTTAAACACGTTGGTTAAACACGTTGGCTGGTTAAACACGTTAGATAGGCTCAATTTAAACAAGCGAAAAAAAACCATCTTGGATCCCGTATTTAACACATGAAACGCAAACATGCATTGATTGGTTGGTTGGTTGGTTGGTTGGTTGGTTGGTAGGTTGGTTAAACACGTTGGTTAAACATGTTGGTTAAACACGTTGGTTAAACACGTTGGCTGGTTAACACGTTAGATAGGCTCAATTTAAACGAGCGAAAAAAACCATCTTGGATCCCGTATTTAACACATGAAACGGAAACATGCATTGATTGATTGATTGATTGATTGATTGGTTGGTTGGTTGGTTGGTTGGTTGGTTGGTTGGTTGGTTAAACACGTTGGTTAAACACGTTAGTTAAACATATTTGTTAAACATGTTGGTTAAACACGTTTGATAGGCTCAATTAAAACAAGCGAAAAAAAAAGAGACGTTGAATCCCGTATCAAACACATGAAACGGAAACATTGATTGATTGATTGATTGATTGATTGATTGGTTGGTTGGTTGGTTGGTTGGTTGGTTGGTTGGTTGGTTGATTGATTGATTGGTTGGTTGGTTGGTTGGTTAAATAGTGCCAAAACCACATAATTTGATGACCTTGACCTTTGACCTTGTGACCTTCGTCAAGGTCATTGCTCCACAAGGTCATTGCAAAAGACCCTATGGGTCAAGGACCTTTGTTTAAGAGTTTTGCCTAAATATGGCTTTTTAAAAACCATCGATGGGAGTTATGTCCCTTACATGATGGTAAAATCAATATAGTCATAATGTAAAAAAGTTGCCCCTTGAAGTACTTAACATTTTTCACTGCTTAAATTTTCTGTATCTATAACCATTCAAGAATTATAGGGAAATCAAAGACATATGAAAATCTAAAATATGACCTTGACCTTTGACCTTGACCTAATTTTCTAAGTTAGGAATCAGGGGACTCAAATAAAAACACTCCAGGGTTATACGGTTAACGGTTTATGAGTTAAAAAAACATACCGACAAATTTATTCCGTAAAGATAGATAACTCCTATATAATTTCATCGAATCGCTTCGATCCAAATTAGCCAAAATTTTCTGAGGATGTAACGAACAATTTGTAAAAAGAATTTTGTCGCTATCTTTTTTTGTTACGAAGGAGATGCACACACATGATAAACAGTGAATAGGGAGATAACTCTTACAGAGAAAATTGTTCGTCTTAGCAGGGTGAAATTTAAAAGCGCATAAACTATACGATACAATATGAAAAAAATCTAAGCGACATATTGCGAAACAAACATTTATCGCAAGAACAAAATTTGGCGGAAAAAAAAAAATAATAATAATAATAATCAGAACAAATACAATAGGCTTTCCACAGAAAAGTGGAAAGACCTAATAATATGGAAAAAACTGGAGTTGTCGTTCGTTTTACGTTGATAGGATAGATAGTACACAACCTACATTCAGTTGTAAGTGGAGAGTTAAAAAAAAAGGGGGGGCAAAAGGGGGTCTCGGGGAGATTTTTTTTTTTTTTTTATTAACGGAACAGAATGGTTAAAAAGGTTTTTTACAATATAAATCAATTGCTTTAAAAAAGCAATTGTAGGGGGTCTTTCCCCCTTTAAAATTAATTGAATTGGGGGGGGGGGGGGTGTTTGTTTGTTTGTTTGTTTGTTTGTTTGTTTCTGTATGGGGTCTATATTATTGTTACCGGAGAAGTTTCATGTTTAGTTTGGAAAGTTTTTCTTTTATTTTAGGTACAGCGCGCGCGCCACATCACGTGACACGGGTTTATAATAACGAAAAGATAGTCTTTTTATTCCTTTTTAGGTGGGGACTTTGAACAGACAACATGTCTAGAGATGGAATGTACACAATGTAATTTCTTTTGTCATTGTAGGAAATTGACATTTTGATCACAGTTCACCAGCAGTGCATGTTTTGGATTTAATTGTTCCGGTGTAACTTTAATACACATTTAATGATTATTTTTTGATAATGTCCATTTTTCAGCACCTGTTTGTAACACAGATTAGTATTTCAATCTCGGAGCGGACATTTAATTGTAGGTTTTTACTGAGATTGACGGACCTAGCAAGCGATTTTTACGGCATTGCGATTTCTTTTTTCTAGGAAAAGTCTTGAGAGATATCTGCAAAAGGTTTTTTTATGAACCTTCAGTACATGTATGCCCTGCTGACTGCAAATTTTCAGGTCGATTGGACTTGTAGTTTCAGAGAATATGTGGATTTTTTTTCAGAAGAGACGTAAGAACAATAATAAAATAAAAATTTTCTTGAATAATTGAGAGTTTGTTCCTTCAATAAACTGTCATAAATAAACAGTCATACATATTGATTGATTGATTAGTTGGTTGA
>NC_134847.1:87360767-87378267 GCF_965363235.1 Mytilus galloprovincialis
AACGGAAACATTGATTGATTGATTGATTGATTGATTGATTGGTTGGTTGGTTGGTTGGTTGGTTGGTTGGTTGGTTGGTTGATTGATTGATTGGTTGGTTGGTTGGTTGGTTAAATAGTGCCAAAACCACATAATTTGATGACCTTGACCTTTGACCTTGTGACCTTCGTCAAGGTCATTGCTCCACAAGGTCATTGCAAAAGACCCTATGGGTCAAGGACCTTTGTTTAAGAGTTTTGCCTAAATATGGCTTTTTAAAAACCATCGATGGGAGTTATGTCCCTTACATGATGGTAAAATCAATATAGTCATAATGTAAAAAAGTTGCCCCTTGAAGTACTTAACATTTTTCACTGCTTAAATTTTCTGTATCTATAACCATTCAAGAATTATAGGGAAATCAAAGACATATGAAAATCTAAAATATGACCTTGACCTTTGACCTTGACCTAATTTTCTAAGTTAGGAATCAGGGGACTCAAATAAAAACACTCCAGGGTTATACGGTTAACGGTTTATGAGTTAAAAAAACATACCGACAAATTTATTCCGTAAAGATAGATAACTCCTATATAATTTCATCGAATCGCTTCGATCCAAATTAGCCAAAATTTTCTGAGGATGTAACGAACAATTTGTAAAAAGAATTTTGTCGCTATCTTTTTTTGTTACGAAGGAGATGCACACACATGATAAACAGTGAATAGGGAGATAACTCTTACAGAGAAAATTGTTCGTCTTAGCAGGGTGAAATTTAAAAGCGCATAAACTATACGATACAATATGAAAAAAATCTAAGCGACATATTGCGAAACAAACATTTATCGCAAGAACAAAATTTGGCGGAAAAAAAAAAATAATAATAATAATAATCAGAACAAATACAATAGGCTTTCCACAGAAAAGTGGAAAGACCTAATAATATGGAAAAAACTGGAGTTGTCGTTCGTTTTACGTTGATAGGATAGATAGTACACAACCTACATTCAGTTGTAAGTGGAGAGTTAAAAAAAAAGGGGGGGCAAAAGGGGGTCTCGGGGAGATTTTTTTTTTTTTTTTATTAACGGAACAGAATGGTTAAAAAGGTTTTTTACAATATAAATCAATTGCTTTAAAAAAGCAATTGTAGGGGGTCTTTCCCCCTTTAAAATTAATTGAATTGGGGGGGGGGGGGGTGTTTGTTTGTTTGTTTGTTTGTTTGTTTGTTTCTGTATGGGGTCTATATTATTGTTACCGGAGAAGTTTCATGTTTAGTTTGGAAAGTTTTTCTTTTATTTTAGGTACAGCGCGCGCGCCACATCACGTGACACGGGTTTATAATAACGAAAAGATAGTCTTTTTATTCCTTTTTAGGTGGGGACTTTGAACAGACAACATGTCTAGAGATGGAATGTACACAATGTAATTTCTTTTGTCATTGTAGGAAATTGACATTTTGATCACAGTTCACCAGCAGTGCATGTTTTGGATTTAATTGTTCCGGTGTAACTTTAATACACATTTAATGATTATTTTTTGATAATGTCCATTTTTCAGCACCTGTTTGTAACACAGATTAGTATTTCAATCTCGGAGCGGACATTTAATTGTAGGTTTTTACTGAGATTGACGGACCTAGCAAGCGATTTTTACGGCATTGCGATTTCTTTTTTCTAGGAAAAGTCTTGAGAGATATCTGCAAAAGGTTTTTTTATGAACCTTCAGTACATGTATGCCCTGCTGACTGCAAATTTTCAGGTCGATTGGACTTGTAGTTTCAGAGAATATGTGGATTTTTTTTCAGAAGAGACGTAAGAACAATAATAAAATAAAAATTTTCTTGAATAATTGAGAGTTTGTTCCTTCAATAAACTGTCATAAATAAACAGTCATACATATTGATTGATTGATTAGTTGGTTGATTGATTGGTTGGTTGGTTGGTTTGTTGGTTGGTTGATTAAACACGTTTGATAGGGTCACTTAGAACAAGGGGAAAAAGACCTCAAGAGACCTTGCATCCCGTATTAAACGCATGACACGAAAACATACATTAAGTGATTGATTGGTTGGTTGGTTGGTTGGTTGGTTAAACACATTGGTTAAACATGTTGGTTTAACACGTTGGTTAAACACGTTGGCTGGTTAAACACGTTTGATGGGCTCAATTTAAACAAGCGAAAAAAAAACATCTTGGATCCCGTATTTAACACATGAAACGGAAACATGCATTGATTTATTTATTGGTTGGTTGGTTGGTTGGTTGGTTGGTTGGTTAAACACGTTGGTTAAACATGTCGGTTAAACACGTAGTTTAAACACGTTGGCTGGTTAAACACGTTTGATAGGCTCAATTTTAACAAACGAAAAAAAACCATCTCGGATCCCGTATTTAACACATGAAACGGAAACATGCATTGATTGATTGATTGGTTGGTTGGTTGGTTAAACACGTTGGTTAAACATATTGGTTTAACACCTTGGTTAAACATATTGGTTAAACACGTTGGCTGGTTAAACACGTTGGATAGGCTCAATTTAAACAAGCGAAAAAAACCATCTTGGATCCCGTATTTAACACATGAAACGGAAACATGCATTGATTGATTGATTGATTGATTGATTGGTTGGTTGGTTGGGTGGTTGGTTGGTTAAACATGTTGGTTAAACACGTTGGTTAAACACGTTGGCTGGTTAAACACGTTAGATAGGCTCAATTTAAACAAGCGAAAAAAAACCATCTTGGATCCCGTATTTAACACATGAAACGCAAACATGCATTGATTGGTTGGTTGGTTGGTTGGTTGGTTGGTTGGTAGGTTGGTTAAACACGTTGGTTAAACATGTTGGTTAAACACGTTGGTTAAACACGTTGGCTGGTTAACACGTTAGATAGGCTCAATTTAAACGAGCGAAAAAAACCATCTTGGATCCCGTATTTAACACATGAAACGGAAACATGCATTGATTGATTGATTGATTGATTGATTGGTTGGTTGGTTGGTTGGTTGGTTGGTTGGTTGGTTGGTTAAACACGTTGGTTAAACACGTTAGTTAAACATATTTGTTAAACATGTTGGTTAAACACGTTTGATAGGCTCAATTAAAACAAGCGAAAAAAAAAGAGACGTTGAATCCCGTATCAAACACATGAAACGGAAACATTGATTGATTGATTGATTGATTGATTGATTGGTTGGTTGGTTGGTTGGTTGGTTGGTTGGTTGGTTGGTTGATTGATTGATTGGTTGGTTGGTTGGTTGGTTAAATAGTGCCAAAACCACATAATTTGATGACCTTGACCTTTGACCTTGTGACCTTCGTCAAGGTCATTGCTCCACAAGGTCATTGCAAAAGACCCTATGGGTCAAGGACCTTTGTTTAAGAGTTTTGCCTAAATATGGCTTTTTAAAAACCATCGATGGGAGTTATGTCCCTTACATGATGGTAAAATCAATATAGTCATAATGTAAAAAAGTTGCCCCTTGAAGTACTTAACATTTTTCACTGCTTAAATTTTCTGTATCTATAACCATTCAAGAATTATAGGGAAATCAAAGACATATGAAAATCTAAAATATGACCTTGACCTTTGACCTTGACCTAATTTTCTAAGTTAGGAATCAGGGGACTCAAATAAAAACACTCCAGGGTTATACGGTTAACGGTTTATGAGTTAAAAAAACATACCGACAAATTTATTCCGTAAAGATAGATAACTCCTATATAATTTCATCGAATCGCTTCGATCCAAATTAGCCAAAATTTTCTGAGGATGTAACGAACAATTTGTAAAAAGAATTTTGTCGCTATCTTTTTTTGTTACGAAGGAGATGCACACACATGATAAACAGTGAATAGGGAGATAACTCTTACAGAGAAAATTGTTCGTCTTAGCAGGGTGAAATTTAAAAGCGCATAAACTATACGATACAATATGAAAAAAATCTAAGCGACATATTGCGAAACAAACATTTATCGCAAGAACAAAATTTGGCGGAAAAAAAAAAATAATAATAATAATAATCAGAACAAATACAATAGGCTTTCCACAGAAAAGTGGAAAGACCTAATAATATGGAAAAAACTGGAGTTGTCGTTCGTTTTACGTTGATAGGATAGATAGTACACAACCTACATTCAGTTGTAAGTGGAGAGTTAAAAAAAAAGGGGGGGCAAAAGGGGGTCTCGGGGAGATTTTTTTTTTTTTTTTATTAACGGAACAGAATGGTTAAAAAGGTTTTTTACAATATAAATCAATTGCTTTAAAAAAGCAATTGTAGGGGGTCTTTCCCCCTTTAAAATTAATTGAATTGGGGGGGGGGGGGGTGTTTGTTTGTTTGTTTGTTTGTTTGTTTGTTTCTGTATGGGGTCTATATTATTGTTACCGGAGAAGTTTCATGTTTAGTTTGGAAAGTTTTTCTTTTATTTTAGGTACAGCGCGCGCGCCACATCACGTGACACGGGTTTATAATAACGAAAAGATAGTCTTTTTATTCCTTTTTAGGTGGGGACTTTGAACAGACAACATGTCTAGAGATGGAATGTACACAATGTAATTTCTTTTGTCATTGTAGGAAATTGACATTTTGATCACAGTTCACCAGCAGTGCATGTTTTGGATTTAATTGTTCCGGTGTAACTTTAATACACATTTAATGATTATTTTTTGATAATGTCCATTTTTCAGCACCTGTTTGTAACACAGATTAGTATTTCAATCTCGGAGCGGACATTTAATTGTAGGTTTTTACTGAGATTGACGGACCTAGCAAGCGATTTTTACGGCATTGCGATTTCTTTTTTCTAGGAAAAGTCTTGAGAGATATCTGCAAAAGGTTTTTTTATGAACCTTCAGTACATGTATGCCCTGCTGACTGCAAATTTTCAGGTCGATTGGACTTGTAGTTTCAGAGAATATGTGGATTTTTTTTCAGAAGAGACGTAAGAACAATAATAAAATAAAAATTTTCTTGAATAATTGAGAGTTTGTTCCTTCAATAAACTGTCATAAATAAACAGTCATACATATTGATTGATTGATTAGTTGGTTGATTGATTGGTTGGTTGGTTGGTTTGTTGGTTGGTTGATTAAACACGTTTGATAGGGTCACTTAGAACAAGGGGAAAAAGACCTCAAGAGACCTTGCATCCCGTATTAAACGCATGACACGAAAACATACATTAAGTGATTGATTGGTTGGTTGGTTGGTTGGTTGGTTAAACACATTGGTTAAACATGTTGGTTTAACACGTTGGTTAAACACGTTGGCTGGTTAAACACGTTTGATGGGCTCAATTTAAACAAGCGAAAAAAAAACATCTTGGATCCCGTATTTAACACATGAAACGGAAACATGCATTGATTTATTTATTGGTTGGTTGGTTGGTTGGTTGGTTGGTTGGTTAAACACGTTGGTTAAACATGTCGGTTAAACACGTAGTTTAAACACGTTGGCTGGTTAAACACGTTTGATAGGCTCAATTTTAACAAACGAAAAAAAACCATCTCGGATCCCGTATTTAACACATGAAACGGAAACATGCATTGATTGATTGATTGGTTGGTTGGTTGGTTAAACACGTTGGTTAAACATATTGGTTTAACACCTTGGTTAAACATATTGGTTAAACACGTTGGCTGGTTAAACACGTTGGATAGGCTCAATTTAAACAAGCGAAAAAAACCATCTTGGATCCCGTATTTAACACATGAAACGGAAACATGCATTGATTGATTGATTGATTGATTGGTTGGTTGGTTGGGTGGTTGGTTGGTTAAACATGTTGGTTAAACACGTTGGTTAAACACGTTGGCTGGTTAAACACGTTAGATAGGCTCAATTTAAACAAGCGAAAAAAAACCATCTTGGATCCCGTATTTAACACATGAAACGCAAACATGCATTGATTGGTTGGTTGGTTGGTTGGTTGGTTGGTTGGTAGGTTGGTTAAACACGTTGGTTAAACATGTTGGTTAAACACGTTGGTTAAACACGTTGGCTGGTTAACACGTTAGATAGGCTCAATTTAAACGAGCGAAAAAAACCATCTTGGATCCCGTATTTAACACATGAAACGGAAACATGCATTGATTGATTGATTGATTGATTGATTGGTTGGTTGGTTGGTTGGTTGGTTGGTTGGTTGGTTGGTTAAACACGTTGGTTAAACACGTTAGTTAAACATATTTGTTAAACATGTTGGTTAAACACGTTTGATAGGCTCAATTAAAACAAGCGAAAAAAAAAGAGACGTTGAATCCCGTATCAAACACATGAAACGGAAACATTGATTGATTGATTGATTGATTGATTGATTGGTTGGTTGGTTGGTTGGTTGGTTGGTTGGTTGGTTGGTTGATTGATTGATTGGTTGGTTGGTTGGTTGGTTAAATAGTGCCAAAACCACATAATTTGATGACCTTGACCTTTGACCTTGTGACCTTCGTCAAGGTCATTGCTCCACAAGGTCATTGCAAAAGACCCTATGGGTCAAGGACCTTTGTTTAAGAGTTTTGCCTAAATATGGCTTTTTAAAAACCATCGATGGGAGTTATGTCCCTTACATGATGGTAAAATCAATATAGTCATAATGTAAAAAAGTTGCCCCTTGAAGTACTTAACATTTTTCACTGCTTAAATTTTCTGTATCTATAACCATTCAAGAATTATAGGGAAATCAAAGACATATGAAAATCTAAAATATGACCTTGACCTTTGACCTTGACCTAATTTTCTAAGTTAGGAATCAGGGGACTCAAATAAAAACACTCCAGGGTTATACGGTTAACGGTTTATGAGTTAAAAAAACATACCGACAAATTTATTCCGTAAAGATAGATAACTCCTATATAATTTCATCGAATCGCTTCGATCCAAATTAGCCAAAATTTTCTGAGGATGTAACGAACAATTTGTAAAAAGAATTTTGTCGCTATCTTTTTTTGTTACGAAGGAGATGCACACACATGATAAACAGTGAATAGGGAGATAACTCTTACAGAGAAAATTGTTCGTCTTAGCAGGGTGAAATTTAAAAGCGCATAAACTATACGATACAATATGAAAAAAATCTAAGCGACATATTGCGAAACAAACATTTATCGCAAGAACAAAATTTGGCGGAAAAAAAAAAATAATAATAATAATAATCAGAACAAATACAATAGGCTTTCCACAGAAAAGTGGAAAGACCTAATAATATGGAAAAAACTGGAGTTGTCGTTCGTTTTACGTTGATAGGATAGATAGTACACAACCTACATTCAGTTGTAAGTGGAGAGTTAAAAAAAAAGGGGGGGCAAAAGGGGGTCTCGGGGAGATTTTTTTTTTTTTTTTATTAACGGAACAGAATGGTTAAAAAGGTTTTTTACAATATAAATCAATTGCTTTAAAAAAGCAATTGTAGGGGGTCTTTCCCCCTTTAAAATTAATTGAATTGGGGGGGGGGGGGGTGTTTGTTTGTTTGTTTGTTTGTTTGTTTGTTTCTGTATGGGGTCTATATTATTGTTACCGGAGAAGTTTCATGTTTAGTTTGGAAAGTTTTTCTTTTATTTTAGGTACAGCGCGCGCGCCACATCACGTGACACGGGTTTATAATAACGAAAAGATAGTCTTTTTATTCCTTTTTAGGTGGGGACTTTGAACAGACAACATGTCTAGAGATGGAATGTACACAATGTAATTTCTTTTGTCATTGTAGGAAATTGACATTTTGATCACAGTTCACCAGCAGTGCATGTTTTGGATTTAATTGTTCCGGTGTAACTTTAATACACATTTAATGATTATTTTTTGATAATGTCCATTTTTCAGCACCTGTTTGTAACACAGATTAGTATTTCAATCTCGGAGCGGACATTTAATTGTAGGTTTTTACTGAGATTGACGGACCTAGCAAGCGATTTTTACGGCATTGCGATTTCTTTTTTCTAGGAAAAGTCTTGAGAGATATCTGCAAAAGGTTTTTTTATGAACCTTCAGTACATGTATGCCCTGCTGACTGCAAATTTTCAGGTCGATTGGACTTGTAGTTTCAGAGAATATGTGGATTTTTTTTCAGAAGAGACGTAAGAACAATAATAAAATAAAAATTTTCTTGAATAATTGAGAGTTTGTTCCTTCAATAAACTGTCATAAATAAACAGTCATACATATTGATTGATTGATTAGTTGGTTGATTGATTGGTTGGTTGGTTGGTTTGTTGGTTGGTTGATTAAACACGTTTGATAGGGTCACTTAGAACAAGGGGAAAAAGACCTCAAGAGACCTTGCATCCCGTATTAAACGCATGACACGAAAACATACATTAAGTGATTGATTGGTTGGTTGGTTGGTTGGTTGGTTAAACACATTGGTTAAACATGTTGGTTTAACACGTTGGTTAAACACGTTGGCTGGTTAAACACGTTTGATGGGCTCAATTTAAACAAGCGAAAAAAAAACATCTTGGATCCCGTATTTAACACATGAAACGGAAACATGCATTGATTTATTTATTGGTTGGTTGGTTGGTTGGTTGGTTGGTTGGTTAAACACGTTGGTTAAACATGTCGGTTAAACACGTAGTTTAAACACGTTGGCTGGTTAAACACGTTTGATAGGCTCAATTTTAACAAACGAAAAAAAACCATCTCGGATCCCGTATTTAACACATGAAACGGAAACATGCATTGATTGATTGATTGGTTGGTTGGTTGGTTAAACACGTTGGTTAAACATATTGGTTTAACACCTTGGTTAAACATATTGGTTAAACACGTTGGCTGGTTAAACACGTTGGATAGGCTCAATTTAAACAAGCGAAAAAAACCATCTTGGATCCCGTATTTAACACATGAAACGGAAACATGCATTGATTGATTGATTGATTGATTGGTTGGTTGGTTGGGTGGTTGGTTGGTTAAACATGTTGGTTAAACACGTTGGTTAAACACGTTGGCTGGTTAAACACGTTAGATAGGCTCAATTTAAACAAGCGAAAAAAAACCATCTTGGATCCCGTATTTAACACATGAAACGCAAACATGCATTGATTGGTTGGTTGGTTGGTTGGTTGGTTGGTTGGTAGGTTGGTTAAACACGTTGGTTAAACATGTTGGTTAAACACGTTGGTTAAACACGTTGGCTGGTTAACACGTTAGATAGGCTCAATTTAAACGAGCGAAAAAAACCATCTTGGATCCCGTATTTAACACATGAAACGGAAACATGCATTGATTGATTGATTGATTGATTGATTGGTTGGTTGGTTGGTTGGTTGGTTGGTTGGTTGGTTGGTTAAACACGTTGGTTAAACACGTTAGTTAAACATATTTGTTAAACATGTTGGTTAAACACGTTTGATAGGCTCAATTAAAACAAGCGAAAAAAAAAGAGACGTTGAATCCCGTATCAAACACATGAAACGGAAACATTGATTGATTGATTGATTGATTGATTGATTGGTTGGTTGGTTGGTTGGTTGGTTGGTTGGTTGGTTGGTTGATTGATTGATTGGTTGGTTGGTTGGTTGGTTAAATAGTGCCAAAACCACATAATTTGATGACCTTGACCTTTGACCTTGTGACCTTCGTCAAGGTCATTGCTCCACAAGGTCATTGCAAAAGACCCTATGGGTCAAGGACCTTTGTTTAAGAGTTTTGCCTAAATATGGCTTTTTAAAAACCATCGATGGGAGTTATGTCCCTTACATGATGGTAAAATCAATATAGTCATAATGTAAAAAAGTTGCCCCTTGAAGTACTTAACATTTTTCACTGCTTAAATTTTCTGTATCTATAACCATTCAAGAATTATAGGGAAATCAAAGACATATGAAAATCTAAAATATGACCTTGACCTTTGACCTTGACCTAATTTTCTAAGTTAGGAATCAGGGGACTCAAATAAAAACACTCCAGGGTTATACGGTTAACGGTTTATGAGTTAAAAAAACATACCGACAAATTTATTCCGTAAAGATAGATAACTCCTATATAATTTCATCGAATCGCTTCGATCCAAATTAGCCAAAATTTTCTGAGGATGTAACGAACAATTTGTAAAAAGAATTTTGTCGCTATCTTTTTTTGTTACGAAGGAGATGCACACACATGATAAACAGTGAATAGGGAGATAACTCTTACAGAGAAAATTGTTCGTCTTAGCAGGGTGAAATTTAAAAGCGCATAAACTATACGATACAATATGAAAAAAATCTAAGCGACATATTGCGAAACAAACATTTATCGCAAGAACAAAATTTGGCGGAAAAAAAAAAATAATAATAATAATAATCAGAACAAATACAATAGGCTTTCCACAGAAAAGTGGAAAGACCTAATAATATGGAAAAAACTGGAGTTGTCGTTCGTTTTACGTTGATAGGATAGATAGTACACAACCTACATTCAGTTGTAAGTGGAGAGTTAAAAAAAAAGGGGGGGCAAAAGGGGGTCTCGGGGAGATTTTTTTTTTTTTTTTATTAACGGAACAGAATGGTTAAAAAGGTTTTTTACAATATAAATCAATTGCTTTAAAAAAGCAATTGTAGGGGGTCTTTCCCCCTTTAAAATTAATTGAATTGGGGGGGGGGGGGGTGTTTGTTTGTTTGTTTGTTTGTTTGTTTGTTTCTGTATGGGGTCTATATTATTGTTACCGGAGAAGTTTCATGTTTAGTTTGGAAAGTTTTTCTTTTATTTTAGGTACAGCGCGCGCGCCACATCACGTGACACGGGTTTATAATAACGAAAAGATAGTCTTTTTATTCCTTTTTAGGTGGGGACTTTGAACAGACAACATGTCTAGAGATGGAATGTACACAATGTAATTTCTTTTGTCATTGTAGGAAATTGACATTTTGATCACAGTTCACCAGCAGTGCATGTTTTGGATTTAATTGTTCCGGTGTAACTTTAATACACATTTAATGATTATTTTTTGATAATGTCCATTTTTCAGCACCTGTTTGTAACACAGATTAGTATTTCAATCTCGGAGCGGACATTTAATTGTAGGTTTTTACTGAGATTGACGGACCTAGCAAGCGATTTTTACGGCATTGCGATTTCTTTTTTCTAGGAAAAGTCTTGAGAGATATCTGCAAAAGGTTTTTTTATGAACCTTCAGTACATGTATGCCCTGCTGACTGCAAATTTTCAGGTCGATTGGACTTGTAGTTTCAGAGAATATGTGGATTTTTTTTCAGAAGAGACGTAAGAACAATAATAAAATAAAAATTTTCTTGAATAATTGAGAGTTTGTTCCTTCAATAAACTGTCATAAATAAACAGTCATACATATTGATTGATTGATTAGTTGGTTGATTGATTGGTTGGTTGGTTGGTTTGTTGGTTGGTTGATTAAACACGTTTGATAGGGTCACTTAGAACAAGGGGAAAAAGACCTCAAGAGACCTTGCATCCCGTATTAAACGCATGACACGAAAACATACATTAAGTGATTGATTGGTTGGTTGGTTGGTTGGTTGGTTAAACACATTGGTTAAACATGTTGGTTTAACACGTTGGTTAAACACGTTGGCTGGTTAAACACGTTTGATGGGCTCAATTTAAACAAGCGAAAAAAAAACATCTTGGATCCCGTATTTAACACATGAAACGGAAACATGCATTGATTTATTTATTGGTTGGTTGGTTGGTTGGTTGGTTGGTTGGTTAAACACGTTGGTTAAACATGTCGGTTAAACACGTAGTTTAAACACGTTGGCTGGTTAAACACGTTTGATAGGCTCAATTTTAACAAACGAAAAAAAACCATCTCGGATCCCGTATTTAACACATGAAACGGAAACATGCATTGATTGATTGATTGGTTGGTTGGTTGGTTAAACACGTTGGTTAAACATATTGGTTTAACACCTTGGTTAAACATATTGGTTAAACACGTTGGCTGGTTAAACACGTTGGATAGGCTCAATTTAAACAAGCGAAAAAAACCATCTTGGATCCCGTATTTAACACATGAAACGGAAACATGCATTGATTGATTGATTGATTGATTGGTTGGTTGGTTGGGTGGTTGGTTGGTTAAACATGTTGGTTAAACACGTTGGTTAAACACGTTGGCTGGTTAAACACGTTAGATAGGCTCAATTTAAACAAGCGAAAAAAAACCATCTTGGATCCCGTATTTAACACATGAAACGCAAACATGCATTGATTGGTTGGTTGGTTGGTTGGTTGGTTGGTTGGTAGGTTGGTTAAACACGTTGGTTAAACATGTTGGTTAAACACGTTGGTTAAACACGTTGGCTGGTTAACACGTTAGATAGGCTCAATTTAAACGAGCGAAAAAAACCATCTTGGATCCCGTATTTAACACATGAAACGGAAACATGCATTGATTGATTGATTGATTGATTGATTGGTTGGTTGGTTGGTTGGTTGGTTGGTTGGTTGGTTGGTTAAACACGTTGGTTAAACACGTTAGTTAAACATATTTGTTAAACATGTTGGTTAAACACGTTTGATAGGCTCAATTAAAACAAGCGAAAAAAAAAGAGACGTTGAATCCCGTATCAAACACATGAAACGGAAACATTGATTGATTGATTGATTGATTGATTGATTGGTTGGTTGGTTGGTTGGTTGGTTGGTTGGTTGGTTGGTTGATTGATTGATTGGTTGGTTGGTTGGTTGGTTAAATAGTGCCAAAACCACATAATTTGATGACCTTGACCTTTGACCTTGTGACCTTCGTCAAGGTCATTGCTCCACAAGGTCATTGCAAAAGACCCTATGGGTCAAGGACCTTTGTTTAAGAGTTTTGCCTAAATATGGCTTTTTAAAAACCATCGATGGGAGTTATGTCCCTTACATGATGGTAAAATCAATATAGTCATAATGTAAAAAAGTTGCCCCTTGAAGTACTTAACATTTTTCACTGCTTAAATTTTCTGTATCTATAACCATTCAAGAATTATAGGGAAATCAAAGACATATGAAAATCTAAAATATGACCTTGACCTTTGACCTTGACCTAATTTTCTAAGTTAGGAATCAGGGGACTCAAATAAAAACACTCCAGGGTTATACGGTTAACGGTTTATGAGTTAAAAAAACATACCGACAAATTTATTCCGTAAAGATAGATAACTCCTATATAATTTCATCGAATCGCTTCGATCCAAATTAGCCAAAATTTTCTGAGGATGTAACGAACAATTTGTAAAAAGAATTTTGTCGCTATCTTTTTTTGTTACGAAGGAGATGCACACACATGATAAACAGTGAATAGGGAGATAACTCTTACAGAGAAAATTGTTCGTCTTAGCAGGGTGAAATTTAAAAGCGCATAAACTATACGATACAATATGAAAAAAATCTAAGCGACATATTGCGAAACAAACATTTATCGCAAGAACAAAATTTGGCGGAAAAAAAAAAATAATAATAATAATAATCAGAACAAATACAATAGGCTTTCCACAGAAAAGTGGAAAGACCTAATAATATGGAAAAAACTGGAGTTGTCGTTCGTTTTACGTTGATAGGATAGATAGTACACAACCTACATTCAGTTGTAAGTGGAGAGTTAAAAAAAAAGGGGGGGCAAAAGGGGGTCTCGGGGAGATTTTTTTTTTTTTTTTATTAACGGAACAGAATGGTTAAAAAGGTTTTTTACAATATAAATCAATTGCTTTAAAAAAGCAATTGTAGGGGGTCTTTCCCCCTTTAAAATTAATTGAATTGGGGGGGGGGGGGGTGTTTGTTTGTTTGTTTGTTTGTTTGTTTGTTTCTGTATGGGGTCTATATTATTGTTACCGGAGAAGTTTCATGTTTAGTTTGGAAAGTTTTTCTTTTATTTTAGGTACAGCGCGCGCGCCACATCACGTGACACGGGTTTATAATAACGAAAAGATAGTCTTTTTATTCCTTTTTAGGTGGGGACTTTGAACAGACAACATGTCTAGAGATGGAATGTACACAATGTAATTTCTTTTGTCATTGTAGGAAATTGACATTTTGATCACAGTTCACCAGCAGTGCATGTTTTGGATTTAATTGTTCCGGTGTAACTTTAATACACATTTAATGATTATTTTTTGATAATGTCCATTTTTCAGCACCTGTTTGTAACACAGATTAGTATTTCAATCTCGGAGCGGACATTTAATTGTAGGTTTTTACTGAGATTGACGGACCTAGCAAGCGATTTTTACGGCATTGCGATTTCTTTTTTCTAGGAAAAGTCTTGAGAGATATCTGCAAAAGGTTTTTTTATGAACCTTCAGTACATGTATGCCCTGCTGACTGCAAATTTTCAGGTCGATTGGACTTGTAGTTTCAGAGAATATGTGGATTTTTTTTCAGAAGAGACGTAAGAACAATAATAAAATAAAAATTTTCTTGAATAATTGAGAGTTTGTTCCTTCAATAAACTGTCATAAATAAACAGTCATACATATTGATTGATTGATTAGTTGGTTGATTGATTGGTTGGTTGGTTGGTTTGTTGGTTGGTTGATTAAACACGTTTGATAGGGTCACTTAGAACAAGGGGAAAAAGACCTCAAGAGACCTTGCATCCCGTATTAAACGCATGACACGAAAACATACATTAAGTGATTGATTGGTTGGTTGGTTGGTTGGTTGGTTAAACACATTGGTTAAACATGTTGGTTTAACACGTTGGTTAAACACGTTGGCTGGTTAAACACGTTTGATGGGCTCAATTTAAACAAGCGAAAAAAAAACATCTTGGATCCCGTATTTAACACATGAAACGGAAACATGCATTGATTTATTTATTGGTTGGTTGGTTGGTTGGTTGGTTGGTTGGTTAAACACGTTGGTTAAACATGTCGGTTAAACACGTAGTTTAAACACGTTGGCTGGTTAAACACGTTTGATAGGCTCAATTTTAACAAACGAAAAAAAACCATCTCGGATCCCGTATTTAACACATGAAACGGAAACATGCATTGATTGATTGATTGGTTGGTTGGTTGGTTAAACACGTTGGTTAAACATATTGGTTTAACACCTTGGTTAAACATATTGGTTAAACACGTTGGCTGGTTAAACACGTTGGATAGGCTCAATTTAAACAAGCGAAAAAAACCATCTTGGATCCCGTATTTAACACATGAAACGGAAACATGCATTGATTGATTGATTGATTGATTGGTTGGTTGGTTGGGTGGTTGGTTGGTTAAACATGTTGGTTAAACACGTTGGTTAAACACGTTGGCTGGTTAAACACGTTAGATAGGCTCAATTTAAACAAGCGAAAAAAAACCATCTTGGATCCCGTATTTAACACATGAAACGCAAACATGCATTGATTGGTTGGTTGGTTGGTTGGTTGGTTGGTTGGTAGGTTGGTTAAACACGTTGGTTAAACATGTTGGTTAAACACGTTGGTTAAACACGTTGGCTGGTTAACACGTTAGATAGGCTCAATTTAAACGAGCGAAAAAAACCATCTTGGATCCCGTATTTAACACATGAAACGGAAACATGCATTGATTGATTGATTGATTGATTGATTGGTTGGTTGGTTGGTTGGTTGGTTGGTTGGTTGGTTGGTTAAACACGTTGGTTAAACACGTTAGTTAAACATATTTGTTAAACATGTTGGTTAAACACGTTTGATAGGCTCAATTAAAACAAGCGAAAAAAAAAGAGACGTTGAATCCCGTATCAAACACATGAAACGGAAACATTGATTGATTGATTGATTGATTGATTGATTGGTTGGTTGGTTGGTTGGTTGGTTGGTTGGTTGGTTGGTTGATTGATTGATTGGTTGGTTGGTTGGTTGGTTAAATAGTGCCAAAACCACATAATTTGATGACCTTGACCTTTGACCTTGTGACCTTCGTCAAGGTCATTGCTCCACAAGGTCATTGCAAAAGACCCTATGGGTCAAGGACCTTTGTTTAAGAGTTTTGCCTAAATATGGCTTTTTAAAAACCATCGATGGGAGTTATGTCCCTTACATGATGGTAAAATCAATATAGTCATAATGTAAAAAAGTTGCCCCTTGAAGTACTTAACATTTTTCACTGCTTAAATTTTCTGTATCTATAACCATTCAAGAATTATAGGGAAATCAAAGACATATGAAAATCTAAAATATGACCTTGACCTTTGACCTTGACCTAATTTTCTAAGTTAGGAATCAGGGGACTCAAATAAAAACACTCCAGGGTTATACGGTTAACGGTTTATGAGTTAAAAAAACATACCGACAAATTTATTCCGTAAAGATAGATAACTCCTATATAATTTCATCGAATCGCTTCGATCCAAATTAGCCAAAATTTTCTGAGGATGTAACGAACAATTTGTAAAAAGAATTTTGTCGCTATCTTTTTTTGTTACGAAGGAGATGCACACACATGATAAACAGTGAATAGGGAGATAACTCTTACAGAGAAAATTGTTCGTCTTAGCAGGGTGAAATTTAAAAGCGCATAAACTATACGATACAATATGAAAAAAATCTAAGCGACATATTGCGAAACAAACATTTATCGCAAGAACAAAATTTGGCGGAAAAAAAAAAATAATAATAATAATAATCAGAACAAATACAATAGGCTTTCCACAGAAAAGTGGAAAGACCTAATAATATGGAAAAAACTGGAGTTGTCGTTCGTTTTACGTTGATAGGATAGATAGTACACAACCTACATTCAGTTGTAAGTGGAGAGTTAAAAAAAAAGGGGGGGCAAAAGGGGGTCTCGGGGAGATTTTTTTTTTTTTTTTATTAACGGAACAGAATGGTTAAAAAGGTTTTTTACAATATAAATCAATTGCTTTAAAAAAGCAATTGTAGGGGGTCTTTCCCCCTTTAAAATTAATTGAATTGGGGGGGGGGGGGGTGTTTGTTTGTTTGTTTGTTTGTTTGTTTGTTTCTGTATGGGGTCTATATTATTGTTACCGGAGAAGTTTCATGTTTAGTTTGGAAAGTTTTTCTTTTATTTTAGGTACAGCGCGCGCGCCACATCACGTGACACGGGTTTATAATAACGAAAAGATAGTCTTTTTATTCCTTTTTAGGTGGGGACTTTGAACAGACAACATGTCTAGAGATGGAATGTACACAATGTAATTTCTTTTGTCATTGTAGGAAATTGACATTTTGATCACAGTTCACCAGCAGTGCATGTTTTGGATTTAATTGTTCCGGTGTAACTTTAATACACATTTAATGATTATTTTTTGATAATGTCCATTTTTCAGCACCTGTTTGTAACACAGATTAGTATTTCAATCTCGGAGCGGACATTTAATTGTAGGTTTTTACTGAGATTGACGGACCTAGCAAGCGATTTTTACGGCATTGCGATTTCTTTTTTCTAGGAAAAGTCTTGAGAGATATCTGCAAAAGGTTTTTTTATGAACCTTCAGTACATGTATGCCCTGCTGACTGCAAATTTTCAGGTCGATTGGACTTGTAGTTTCAGAGAATATGTGGATTTTTTTTCAGAAGAGACGTAAGAACAATAATAAAATAAAAATTTTCTTGAATAATTGAGAGTTTGTTCCTTCAATAAACTGTCATAAA